>NW_024470859.1:230000-254473 GCF_017639515.1 Carcharodon carcharias
GGTGAGAGATGTGTGGAGGGAGATTTGGAGGGAGGGAGACAGATGGAGAGAGGGTGACAGACGGAGAGAGAATGGATGGGCAGATGGAGAGGGGGAGGGAGGAGGGAGATGGATCATGAAATCACACAAATGAGGAGCAGGAGGAGGCCATTCGGCCCCTCGACTTTACTCCACGATTTGATGAGGTCATGTCTGGTCCGACTGTGGCCTGAACTCTACTTCTCCGCCCAATCCCCCCAGCTCTGCATCCCCCTCCACTCCCTCATCGATCAGAAACCCTGTCTAACTCAGCCTCGGATATATCCCGCGCCCTCTGGCTCTCCGGGGGAGAGAACTCCACAGACGGACCACCCTCCAGGAGACGAAATTCCACCTCGCCTCCATCTTCAGCGGGAGGCCCCTTATCCTGAATCCTGGACCCCTCCCTCCTCCTTCCCGATTCCCACGTGTGGCAGGAGGAACATCCTCTCCGTCCAGCCCCCACCTCAGAATCTGACATGTTTCAATAAGATCGCCTCTCACTCCTCCAAACTACAACGTGTGCAGGACCCAACCTCTCCTCGTAGGATTAAACCCCCCTTCGCCCCAGGGATCAGCCCAGTGAAGCTTCTCTGAACGGCCTCCAATGCAAGGCTATCCCTCTCTAAATAAGGAGACCAGAACTGTTCACAGTACTCCAGCTGCAGACTCGCCAACAGTACAGTTGGAGGGTGACTCGTCCACGTTTATACTCCGTCTCCCTGCCTCTTGCGGTGGAGGATATCAGTCCATAGGACTTCCGAATCACTCGCTGCATCTACCTACCAACTTGGTGTGATTCATACTCCAGGACGCCCAGATCCCTCTGTCCCTCAGAGCTCGGCAATCTCCCTCCTGCTCTCCTGTTCGCCCCTGGCAGAGAGGGCAGCCTGGTTTCTCCGACACTAACCTCCTCCTGTCTCCTCTCTGGCCCCCCACCCGACTCACTCACAGGAGCCCTCGGTGAGACGGCACTGCACGTCGCCACCCTCAACGGGAGCCATGAGGCAGCCCTCGCCCTGATGGATGCAGCCCCGGAACTGGTCAACGAGTGCGCGCTCTCCGAGCTGTACCAAGGTACGCCAACTTCCGCACGGTAAGATGCCACCAGCAGCAATGCGATAACCATCAGATTCATTCACTTCAAGCGGCAATCCCTCAGCACTGACCCTCCGACAGTGCGGCTCTCCCTCAGCACTAACCCTCCGACAGTGCGGCACTCCCTCAGCACTGACCCTCCAACAGTGCAGCACTCCCTCAGCAACAACCCTCCGAAGGTGCGGCTCTCCCTCAGCACTGACCCTCCAACTGTGCAGCACTCCCTCAGTACTGACCCTCCGACCGTGCGGCTCTCCCTCAGTACTGGCCGTCCGACAGTGCGGCTCTCCCTCAGCACTGACCCTCCGACAGTGCGGCTCTCCCTCAGTACTGACCCTCTGACAGTGCGGCACTCCCTCAGTACTGACCCTCCGACAGTGTGGCTCTCCCTCAGTACTGACCCTCCGACAGTGCGCCTCTCCCTCAGCACTGACCCTCCGACAGTGTGGCACTCCCTCAGTACTGACCCTCCGACAGTGCGGCTCTCCCTCAGCACTGACCGTCCGACAGTGCGGCTCTCCCTCAGCACTGACCCTCCGACAGTGCGGCTCTCCCTCAGCACTAACCCTCCGACAGTGTGACTCTCCCTCAGCACTGACCCTCCGACAGAACGGCTCTCCCTCAGTACTGACCCTCCGACAGTGTGGCACTCCCTCAGTACTGACCCTCCGACAGTGCGGCTCTCCATCAGTACTGACCCTCCGACAGTGCGGCACTCCCTCAGTACTGACCCTCCGACAGTGCAGCACGCCCTCAGCACTAACCCTCCGACAGTGCGGCTCTCCCTCAGCACTAAACCTCCAACAGTGTGGCTCTCCCTCAGCACTGACCCTCCGACAGTACAGCACTCCCTCAGTACTGACCCTCCGACAGTGCGGCGCTCCCTCAGCACTGATCCTCCGAAAGTGCAGCACTCCCTCAGTACTGACCCTCTGACAGTGCAGCACTCCCTCAGGACTGACCGTCCGACAGTGCGGCTCTCCCTCAGTACTGACCCTCCGACAGTGTGGCTCTCCCTCAGTACTGACCCTCTGACAGTGCAGCACTCCCTCAGTACTGACCCTCCGACAGTGCGGCTCTCCCTCAGCACTGACCCTCCGACAGTGCGGCTCTCCCTCAGCACTGACCCTCTTACAGTGTGGCTCTCCCTCAGTACTGACCCTCCGACAGTGCGGCTCTCCCTCAGTACTGACCATCCGACAGTGCGGCTCTCCCACAGCACTGACCCTCCGAGAGTGCGGCGTTTCCTCAGTACTGACCCTCCGACAGTGCGGCTCTCGCTCATTACTGACCCTCTGACAGTGCAGCACTCCCTTAGTACTGACCTTCCGACAGTGCGGCTCTCCCTCAGTACTGACCCTCCGACAGTGCAGCACTCCCTCAGCACTGACCCTCCAACAATGTGGCACTACCTCAGCACTGACCATCTGACAGTGCGGCTCTCCCTCAGTACTGACCCTCCGACAGTGCGGCTCTCCCTCAGTACTGACCATCCGACAGTGCGGCTCTCCCACAGCACTGACCCTCCGAGAGTGCGGCGTTTCCTCAGTACTGACCCTCCGACATTGCGGCTCTACCTCATTACTGACCCTCTGACAGTGCAGCACTCCCTCAGTACTGACCCTCTGACAGTGCGGCTCTCCCTCAGTACTGACCCTCCGACAGTGCAGCACTCCCTCAGCACTGGCCCTCCACCAATGTGGCACTACCTCAGCACTGACCATCTGACTGTGCGGCTCTCCCTCAGTACTGACCCTCCGACAGTGCGGCTCTCCATCAGCACTGACCCTCTGACAGTGCAGCACTCCCTCAGCACTGACCCTCTGACAGTGCGGCGCTGCCTCAGTACTGACCCTCCGACAGTGCGGCTCTCCCTCAGCACTGATCCTCTGACAGTGCGGCTCTCCCTCAGTACTGACCCTCCGACAGTGCGGCGCTCCCTCAGCACTGACCCTCCGACAGTGCGGCGATACCTCAGTACTGACCCTCCGACAGTGCGGCTCTCCCTCAGCACTGACCCTCCGGCAGGGCAGCACTCCCTCAGCACTGACCCGCTGACAGTGCGGCTCTCCCTCAGTACTGACCCTCCGACAGTGCAGCACACCTTCAGTACTGACACTCCGACAGTGCGTCTCTCCCTCAGGACTGACCCTCCGACAGTGCGGCACTCCCTCAGTACTCACCCTCCGACAGTGCAGCACGCCTTCAGCACTGACCCTCCGACAGTGTGGCACTCCCTCAGTACTGACCCTCCGAACGTGCGGCTCTCCCACAGCACTGACCCTCCGAGAGTGCGACGTTCCCTCAGCACTGACCCTACGACAGTGCGGCTCTCCCTCTTTACTGACCCTCTGACAGTGCGGCACTGCCTCAGTACTGACCCTCCGACAGTGCAGCACTCCCTCAGCACTGACACTCCAACAATGTGGCACTCCCTCAGCACTGACCCTCCGACAGTGCGGCTCTCCCTCATTACTGACCCTCCGACAGTGCGGCTCTCCATCAGCACTGACCCTCTGACAATGCAGCACTACCTCAGTACTGACCCTCTGATAGTGCGGCTCTCCCTCAGCACTGACTTTCCGACAGAGCGGCTCTCCTCAGCATTGACCATCAGACAGTGCGGCGCTCCCTCAGCACTGACCCTCCGACAGTGCGGCGATACTTCAGTACTGACCCTCCGACAGTGCGGCGCTCCCTCAGCACTGACCGTCTGACACTGCAGCACTCCCTCAATACTGACCCTCCGACAGTGCAGCACTCCCTCAGTACTGACAATCCGACAGGGCAGCAAACCCTCAGCACTGACCCTCTGACAGTGCGGCTCTCCCTCAGCACTGACCCTCCAACAGTGCAGCACTCCCTCAGTACTGACCCTCCGACAGTGCGGCTCTCCCTCAGTACTGACCCTCCGACAGTGCAGCACTCCCTCAGTACTGACAATCCGACAGGGCAGCAAACCCTCAGCACTGACCCTCTGACAGTGCGGCTCTCCCTCAGCACTGACCCTCCAACAGTGCAGCACTCCCTCAGTACTGACCCTCCGACAGTGCGGCTCTCCCTCAGTACTGACCCTCCGACAGTGCAGCACTCCCTCAGTACTGACCCTCCAACATTGTGGCTCTCCCTCAGTACTGACCCTCCGACAGTGCGGCACTCCCTCAGCACTGATCCTCCAACAGGGCAGCAAACCCTCAGAACTGACCCTCCGACAGTGCGGCTCTCCCTCAGTACTGACCCTCCGACAGTGCAGCACTCCCTCAGCACTGACCCTCCGACAGTGCGGCTCTCCCTCAGCACTGACCCTCCGACAGTGTGGCACTCCCTCAGTACTGACCCTCTGACAGTGCGGTCTACCTCAGCACTGACCTTCCGACAGTGCAGCACTCAATCAGTACTGACCCTCTGACAGTGCGGCTCTCCCTCAGTACCGAACCTCCGACAGTGCGGCTCTCCCTCAGTACTGACCCTCCAACAGTGCAGCACTCCCTCAGCACCGACCCTCCGAATGTCCGGCTCTCCCTCAGCACCGACCCTCCGACAGTGCGGCTCTCCCTCAGCACTGACCCTCCGACAGTGCGGCACTCCCTCTCTACTGACCCTCTGACAGTGTGGCTCTCCCTCAGTACTGACCCTCCGACAGTGCAGCACTCCCTCAGTACTGACCCTCCGACAGTGCAGCCCTCCCTCAGCACTGTCCTCTGCCAGTGCGGCGCTCCCTCAGCACTGACTTTCCGACAGTGCTACACTCCCTCAGCGCTGACCCTCCGACAGTGCGGCTCTCCCTCAGCACTGACCATCAGACATTGCGGCTCTCCCTCAGCACTGATCCTCTGACAGTGTGGCTTTCCCTCAGCACTGACCCTCCGACAGTGCGGCTCTCCCTCAGTACTGAAGCTCCGACAGTGCGGCTCTCCCTCAGTACTGACCCTCCGTCAGTGCGGCGCTCCCTCAGTACTGACCCTCCGACAGTGCGGCTCTCCCTCAGTACTGACCCTCTGACAGGGCAGCAGTCCTTCAGCACTGACCCTCCGACAGTGAGGCACTTCCTCAGTACTGACCCTCCGCCAGTGCGGCGATACCTCAGTACTGACCCTCCGACAGTGCGGCGATACCTCAGTACTGACCCTCCGACAGTGCGGCTCTCCCTCAGTACTGACCCTCCGACAGTGCAGCACTCCCTCAGCACTGACCCTCCAACAGTGCAGCACTCCCTCATCACTGACCCTCCAACAGGGCAGCAAACCCTCAGCACTGACCCTCCGACAGTGCGGCTCTCCTTCAGTACTGACCCTCCGACAGTGCAGCACTCCCTCAGTACTGACCCACCGACAGTGCGGCGCTCCCTCAGCACTGACCCTCCGACAGTGCGGCTCTCCCTCAGTACTGACCCTCCGACAGTGTGGCTCTCCCTCAGTACTGACCCTCCGACAGTGCGCCTCTCCCTCAGCACTGACCCTCCGACAGTGCATCACTCCCTCAGTACTGAGCCTCTGACAGTGCAGCACTCCCTCAGTACTGACCCTCTGACAGTGCGGTCTCCCTCAGCACTGACCCTCTGACAGTGCGGCACTCCCTCAGTACTGACCCTCCGACAGTGTGGCTCTCCCTCAGTACTGACCCTCCGACAGTGCGCCTCTCCCTCAGCACTGACCCTCCGACAGTGTGGCACTCCCTCAGTACTGACCCTCCGACAGTGCGGCTCTCCCTCAGCACTGACCGTCCGACAGTGCGGCTCTCCCTCAGCACTGACCCTCCGACAGTGCGGCTCTCCCTCAGCACTAACCCTCCGACAGTGTGACTCTCCCTCAGCACTGACCCTCCGACAGAACGGCTCTCCCTCAGTACTGACCCTCCGACAGTGTGGCACTCCCTCAGTACTGACCCTCCGACAGTGCGGCTCTCCATCAGTACTGACCCTCCGACAGTGCGGCACTCCCTCAGTACTGACCCTCCGACAGTGCAGCACGCCCTCAGCACTAACCCTCCGACAGTGCGGCTCTCCCTCAGCACTAAACCTCCAACAGTGTGGCTCTCCCTCAGCACTGACCCTCCGACAGTACAGCACTCCCTCAGTACTGACCCTCCGACAGTGCGGCGCTCCCTCAGCACTGATCCTCCGAAAGTGCAGCACTCCCTCAGTACTGACCCTCTGACAGTGCAGCACTCCCTCAGGACTGACCGTCCGACAGTGCGGCTCTCCCTCAGTACTGACCCTCCGACAGTGTGGCTCTCCCTCAGTACTGACCCTCTGACAGTGCAGCACTCCCTCAGTACTGACCCTCCGACAGTGCGGCTCTCCCTCAGCACTGACCCTCCGACAGTGCGGCTCTCCCTCAGCACTGACCCTCTTACAGTGTGGCTCTCCCTCAGTACTGACCCTCCGACAGTGCGGCTCTCCCTCAGTACTGACCATCCGACAGTGCGGCTCTCCCACAGCACTGACCCTCCGAGAGTGCGGCGTTTCCTCAGTACTGACCCTCCGACAGTGCGGCTCTCGCTCATTACTGACCCTCTGACAGTGCAGCACTCCCTTAGTACTGACCTTCCGACAGTGCGGCTCTCCCTCAGTACTGACCCTCCGACAGTGCAGCACTCCCTCAGCACTGACCCTCCAACAATGTGGCACTACCTCAGCACTGACCATCTGACAGTGCGGCTCTCCCTCAGTACTGACCCTCCGACAGTGCGGCTCTCCCTCAGTACTGACCATCCGACAGTGCGGCTCTCCCACAGCACTGACCCTCCGAGAGTGCGGCGTTTCCTCAGTACTGACCCTCCGACATTGCGGCTCTACCTCATTACTGACCCTCTGACAGTGCAGCACTCCCTCAGTACTGACCCTCTGACAGTGCGGCTCTCCCTCAGTACTGACCCTCCGACAGTGCAGCACTCCCTCAGCACTGGCCCTCCACCAATGTGGCACTACCTCAGCACTGACCATCTGACTGTGCGGCTCTCCCTCAGTACTGACCCTCCGACAGTGCGGCTCTCCATCAGCACTGACCCTCTGACAGTGCAGCACTCCCTCAGCACTGACCCTCTGACAGTGCGGCGCTGCCTCAGTACTGACCCTCCGACAGTGCGGCTCTCCCTCAGCACTGATCCTCTGACAGTGCGGCTCTCCCTCAGTACTGACCCTCCGACAGTGCGGCGCTCCCTCAGCACTGACCCTCCGACAGTGCGGCGATACCTCAGTACTGACCCTCCGACAGTGCGGCTCTCCCTCAGCACTGACCCTCCGGCAGGGCAGCACTCCCTCAGCACTGACCCGCTGACAGTGCGGCTCTCCCTCAGTACTGACCCTCCGACAGTGCAGCACACCTTCAGTACTGACACTCCGACAGTGCGTCTCTCCCTCAGGACTGACCCTCCGACAGTGCGGCACTCCCTCAGTACTCACCCTCCGACAGTGCAGCACGCCTTCAGCACTGACCCTCCGACAGTGTGGCACTCCCTCAGTACTGACCCTCCGAACGTGCGGCTCTCCCACAGCACTGACCCTCCGAGAGTGCGACGTTCCCTCAGCACTGACCCTACGACAGTGCGGCTCTCCCTCTTTACTGACCCTCTGACAGTGCGGCACTGCCTCAGTACTGACCCTCCGACAGTGCAGCACTCCCTCAGCACTGACACTCCAACAATGTGGCACTCCCTCAGCACTGACCCTCCGACAGTGCGGCTCTCCCTCATTACTGACCCTCCGACAGTGCGGCTCTCCATCAGCACTGACCCTCTGACAATGCAGCACTACCTCAGTACTGACCCTCTGATAGTGCGGCTCTCCCTCAGCACTGACTTTCCGACAGAGCGGCTCTCCTCAGCATTGACCATCAGACAGTGCGGCGCTCCCTCAGCACTGACCCTCCGACAGTGCGGCGATACTTCAGTACTGACCCTCCGACAGTGCGGCGCTCCCTCAGCACTGACCGTCTGACACTGCAGCACTCCCTCAATACTGACCCTCCGACAGTGCAGCACTCCCTCAGTACTGACAATCCGACAGGGCAGCAAACCCTCAGCACTGACCCTCTGACAGTGCGGCTCTCCCTCAGCACTGACCCTCCAACAGTGCAGCACTCCCTCAGTACTGACCCTCCGACAGTGCGGCTCTCCCTCAGTACTGACCCTCCGACAGTGCAGCACTCCCTCAGTACTGACAATCCGACAGGGCAGCAAACCCTCAGCACTGACCCTCTGACAGTGCGGCTCTCCCTCAGCACTGACCCTCCAACAGTGCAGCACTCCCTCAGTACTGACCCTCCGACAGTGCGGCTCTCCCTCAGTACTGACCCTCCGACAGTGCAGCACTCCCTCAGTACTGACCCTCCAACATTGTGGCTCTCCCTCAGTACTGACCCTCCGACAGTGCGGCACTCCCTCAGCACTGATCCTCCAACAGGGCAGCAAACCCTCAGAACTGACCCTCCGACAGTGCGGCTCTCCCTCAGTACTGACCCTCCGACAGTGCAGCACTCCCTCAGCACTGACCCTCCGACAGTGCGGCTCTCCCTCAGCACTGACCCTCCGACAGTGTGGCACTCCCTCAGTACTGACCCTCTGACAGTGCGGTCTACCTCAGCACTGACCTTCCGACAGTGCAGCACTCAATCAGTACTGACCCTCTGACAGTGCGGCTCTCCCTCAGTACCGAACCTCCGACAGTGCGGCTCTCCCTCAGTACTGACCCTCCAACAGTGCAGCACTCCCTCAGCACCGACCCTCCGAATGTCCGGCTCTCCCTCAGCACCGACCCTCCGACAGTGCGGCTCTCCCTCAGCACTGACCCTCCGACAGTGCGGCACTCCCTCTCTACTGACCCTCTGACAGTGTGGCTCTCCCTCAGTACTGACCCTCCGACAGTGCAGCACTCCCTCAGTACTGACCCTCCGACAGTGCAGCCCTCCCTCAGCACTGTCCTCTGCCAGTGCGGCGCTCCCTCAGCACTGACTTTCCGACAGTGCGGCTCTCCCTCAGTACTGACCCTCTGACAGTGCAGCACTCCCTCAGTACTGACCCTCTGACAGTGCGGCTCTCCCTCAGCACTGACCCTCCGACAGTGCGGCTCTCCCTCAGTACTGACCCTCCGACAGTGCGGCTCTCCCTCAGTACTGAAGCTCCGACAGTGCGGCTCTCCCTCAGTACTGACCCTCCGACAGTGCAGCACTCTCTCAGTACTGACCCTCTGACAGTGCAGCACTCCCTCAGCACTGACCCTCCGACAGTGCGGCACTCCCTCAGTACTGACCCTCCGACAGTGCGGCTCTCCCTCAGTACTGACCCTCTGACAGGGCAGCACTCCCTCAGTACTGACCCTCCGCCAGTGCGGCGATACCTCAGCACTGACCCTCCGACAGTGCGGCTCTCCCTCAGTACTGACCCTCCGACAGTGCGGCTCTCCCTCAGTACTGACCATCCGACAGTGCGGCACTCCCTCAGTACTGACCCTCTGACAGTGCGGCTCTCCCTCAGTACTGACCCTCCGACAGTGCAGCACTCCCTCAGCACTGACCCTCTGACAGTGCAGCACTCCCTCAGCACTGACCCTCCAACAGTGCAGCGCTCCCTCATCACTGACCCTCCAACAGGGCAGCAAACCCTCAGCACTGACCCTCCGACAGTGCGGCTCTCCTTCAGTACTGACCCTCCGACAGTGCAGCACTCCCTCAGTACTGACCCACCGACAGTGCGGCGCTCCCTCAGCACTGACCCTCCGACAGTGCTTCACACCCTCAGTACTGAACCTCCGACAGTGCGGCACTCCCTCAGTACTGACCATCCGACAGTGCGTCTCTCCCTCAGGACTGACCCTCCGACAGTGCGGCTCTCCCTCAGTACTGACCCTCTGACAGGGCAGCAGTCCTTCAGCACTGACCCTCCGACAGTGAGGCACTTCCTCAGTACTGACCCTCTGACAGTGCGGCACTCCCTCAGTACTGACCCTCTGACAGTGCGGCGCTCCCTCAGTACTGACCCTCCGACAGTGTGGCTCTCCCTCAGCACTGACCCTCCGACAGTGCGGCACTCCCTCAGTACTGACCCTCCGACAGTGCGGCACTCCCTCAGCACTGACCCTCCGACAGTGCGGCACTCCCTCAGTACTGACCCTCTGACAGTGTGGCTCTCCCTCAGTACTGACCCTCCGACCGTGCAGCACTCCCTCAGTACTGACCCTCCGACAGTGCGGCTCTCCCTCAGCACTGTCCTCTGCCAGTGCGGCGCTCCCTCAGCACTGACTTTCCAACAGTGCTACATTCCCTCAGCGCTGACCCTTCCGACAGTGCGGCTCTCCCTCAGCACTGACCATCAGACAGTGTGGCTCTCCCTCAGCACTGATCCTCTGACAGTGTGGCTCTCCCTCAGTACTGACCCTCCGACAGTGCGGCGATACCTCAGTACTGACCCTCCGACAGTGCGGCTCTCCCTCAGCACTGACCCTCCGACAGTGCAGCACTCCCTCAGTACTGACCCTCTGACAGGGCAGCAAACCCTCAGCACTGACACTCCAACAGTGCGGCTCTCCCTCAGCACTGACCCTCCAACATTGTGGCTCTCCCTCAGTACTGACTCTCCGACAGTGCGGCTCTCCCTCAGCACTGACCCTCCAACAGTGCAGCACTCCCTCAGCACTGACCCTCCGACAGGGCAGCAAACCCTCAGAACTGACCTTCCGACAGTGCGGCTCTCCCTCAGTACTGACCCTCCGACAGTGCAGCACTCCCTCAGTACTGACCCTCCGACAGTGCGGCTCTCCCTCAGTACTGACCCTCCGACAGTGCAGCACTCCCTCAGTACTGACCCTCCGACAGTGCGGCTCTCCCTCAGGACTGACCCTCCGACAGTGCGGCTCTCCCTCAGTACTGACCCTCTGACAGTGCGGCTCTCCCTCAGCACTGACCCTCTGACAGGGCAGCACTCCTTCAGCACTGACCCTCCGACAGTGTGGCACTCCCTCAGTACTGACCCTCCGACAGTGCGGCTCTCCCTCAGCACTGACCCTCTGACAGTGCGGCTCTCCCTCATCACTGACCCTCCGACAGTGCGGCTCTCCCTCAGCACTGACCCTCCGACAGTGCGGCACTCCCTCAGTACTGACCCTCCGACAGTGTGGCACTCCCTCAGTACTGACCCTCTGATAGTGCGGTCTCCCTCAGCACTGACCTTCCGACAGTGCGTCACTCCCTCAGTACTGACCCTCCGACAGTGCGGCTCTCCCTCAGTACTGACCCTCCAACAGTGCTGCACTCCCTCAGCACCGACCCTCCGAAATTGCGGCTCTCCCTCAACACTGACGCTCCGACAGTGCGGCTCTCCCTCAGCACTGACCCTCCGACAGTGCGGCTCTCCCTCAGCACTGACTCTCCGACAGTGCGGCTCTCCCTCAGTACTGACCATCCGACAGTGCAGAACTCCCTCAGTACTGACCCTCCGACAGTGCGGCTCTCCCTCAGTACTGACCCTCTGACAGTGCGGCACTTCCCTCAGTACTGACCCTCCGACAGTCCGGCACTCCCTCAGTACTGACCCTCTGACAGTGCGGCACTCCCTCAGTACTGACCCTCTGACAGTGCAGCACTCCCTCAGTACTGACCGTCTGACAGTGCGGCGTTCCCTCAGCACTGATTCCCCGACAGTGCGGCTCTCCATCAGCACTGACCCTCTGAGACTGCGGCGTTCCCTCAGCACTGACCCTCTGACAGTGCGGCTCTCCCTCAGTACTGACCCTCTGACAGTGCGGCTCTCACTCAGTACTGACCCTCCGACAGTGCGGCTCTCCCTCAGCACTGACACTCCGACATTGTGGCTCTCCCTCAGTACTGACCCTCCGACAGTGCGGCACTCCCTCAGTACTGACCCTCCGACAGTGCGTCTCTCCCTCAGGACTGACCCTCTGACAGTGCGGCACTCCCTCAGTACTGACCCTCTGACAGTGCAGCTCTCCCTCAGCACTGACCCTCTGACAGGGCAGCACTCCCTCAGTACTGACCGTCCGACAGTGCGGCACTCCCTCAGTACTGACCCTCCGACAGAGTGGCTCTCCCTCAGTACTGACCCTCTGACAGTGCAGCACTCCCTCAGTACTGACCCTCCGACAGTGCGGCTCTCCCTCAGCACTGACCCTCCGACAGTGCGGCTCTCCCTCAGCACTGACCCTCCGACAGTGTGGCTCTCCCTCAGTACTGACCCTCCGACAGTGCGGCGCTCCCTCAGTAATGACCCTCCGACAGTGCGGCTCTCCCTCAGCACTGACCCTCCGAACGTGCGGCTCTCCCACAGCACTGACCCTCCGAGAGTGCGGCGTTTCCTCAGTACTGACCCTCCGACAGTGCGGCTCTCCCTCATTACTGACCCTCTGACAGTGCAGCACTCCCTCAGTACTGACCCTCCGACAGTGCGGCTCTCCCTCAGTACTGACCCTCTGACAGTGCGGCACTCCCTCAGTCCTGACCCTCCGACAGTGCATCACTCCCTCAGCACTGACCCTCCAACAATGTGGCACTACCTCAGCACTGACCATCTGACAGTGCGGCTCTCCCTCAGTACTGACCCTCCGACAGTGCGGCTCTCCATCAGCACTGACACTCTGACAGTGCAGCACTCCCTCAGCACTGACCCTCTGACAGTGCGGCGCTCCCTCAGTACTGACCCTCCGACAGTGCGGCTCTCCCTTAGCACTGATCCTCTGACAGTGCGGCTCTCCCTCAGTACTGACCCTCCGACAGTGCGGCTCTCCCTCAGCACTGACCCTCCGACAGTGCGGCGATACCTCAATACTTACCCTCCGACATTGCGGCTCTCCCTCAGCACTGACCCTCCGGCAGGGCAGCACTCCCTCGGCACTGACCCGCTGACAGTGCGGCTCTCCCTCAGTACAGACCCTCCGACAGTGCAGCACACCCTCAGTACTGACCCTCCGACAGTGCGGCTCTCCCTCAGTACTGACCGTCCGACAGTGCAGCACTCCCTCAGTACTGACCCTCTGACAGTGCAGCACTCCCTCAGTACTGACCGTCCGACAGTGCGGCTCTCCCTCAGTACTGACCCTCCGACAGTGTGGTTCTCCCTCAGTACTGACCCTCTGACAGTGCAGCACTCCCTCAGTACTGACCGTCCGACAGTGCGGCTCTCCCTCAGCACTGACCCTCCGACAGTGCGGCACTCTCTCCGTACTGGCCCTCTGACAGTGCGGCACTCCCTCAGTACTGACCCTCCGACAGTGCGGCTCTCCCTCAGGACTGACCCTCCGACAGTGCGGCTCTACCTCAGTACTGACCCTCCGACAGTGCGGCTCTCCCTCAGCACTGACCCTCTGACAGGGCAGCACTCCTTCAGCACTGACCCTCCGACAGTGCGGCACTCCCTCAGTACTGACCATCAGACAGTGCGGCGTTCCCTCAGTACTGACCCTCCAACAGTGTGGCTCTCCCTCAGCACTGTCCCTCCAACTGTGTGGCTCTCCCTCAGCACTGACCCTCTGACAGTGCGGCACTCCCTCAGTACTGACCCTCCGACAGTGCGGCGCTCCCTCAGCACTGACCCTCCGACAGTGCTTCATTCCCTCAGTACTGAAACTCCGACATTGCGGCACTCCCTCAGTACTGACCATCCGACGGTGCGTCTCTCCCTCAGGACTGACCCTCCGACAGTGCGGCTCTCCCTCAGTACTGACCCTCTGACAGGGCAGCACTCCTTCAGCACTGACCCTCCGACAGTGCGGCACTTCCTCAGTACTGACCCTCTGACAGTGCGGCGCTCCCTCAGTACTGACCCTCCGACAGTGTGGCTCTCCCTCAGCACTGACCCTCCGACAGTGCGGCACTCCCTCAGTACTGACCCTCCGACAGTGCGGCACTCCCTCAGCACTGACCCTCCGACAGTGCGGCACTCCCTCAGTACTGACCCTCTGACAGTGTGGCTCTCCCTCAGTACTGACCCTCCGACAGTGCAGCACTCCCTCAGTACTGACCCTCCGACAGTGCAGCCCACCCTCAGCACTGTCCTCTGCCAGTGCGGCGCTCCCTCAGCACTGACTTTCCGACAGTGCTACACTCCCTCAGCGCTGACCCTCCGACAGTGCGCCTCTCCCTCAGCACTGACCATCAGACAGTGCGGCTCTCCCTCAGCACTGTTCCTCTGACAGTGCGGCGATACCTCAGTACTCACCGTCCGACAGTGCGGCGATACCTCAGTACTGACCCTCCGACAATGCGGCTCTCTCTCAGCACTGACCCTCCGACAGTGCAGCACTCCCTCAGTACTGACCCTCTGACAGGGCAGCAAACCCTCAGCACTGACCGTCTGACAGTGTGGCTCTCCCTCAGTACTGACCCTCCGACATTGTGGCTCTCCCTCAGCACTGACCCTCCAACATTGTGGCTCTCCCTCAGTACTGACCCTCCGACAGTGCAGCTCTCCCTCAGCACTGACCCTCCAACAGTGCAGCACTCCCTCAGCACTGACCCTCCAACAGGGCAGCAAACCCTCAGCACTGACCCTCCGACAGTGCAGCACTCCCTCAGTACTGACCCTCCGACAGTGCGGCGCTCCCTCAGCACTGACCCTCCGACAGTGCTTCACTCCCTCAGTACTGAACCTCCGACAGTGCGGCACTCCCTCAGTACTGACCATCCGACAGTGCGTCTCTCCCTCAGGACTGACCCTCCGACAGTGCGGCTCTCCCTCAGTACTGACCCTCTGACAGGGCAGCACTCCTTCAGCACTGACCCTCCGACAGTGCGGCACTTCCTCAGTACTGACAATCTGACAGTGCGGCTCTCCCTCAGTACTGACCCTCTGACAGTGCGGCGCTCCCTCAGTACTGACCCTCCGACAGTGTGGCTCTCCCTCAGCACTGACCCTCCGACAGTGCGGCTCTCCCTCAGTACTGACCCTCTGACACTGCTGCTCTCCCTCAGTACTGACCCTCCGCCAGTGCGGCGATACCTCAGTGCTGACCCTCCGACAGTGCGGCGATACCTCAGTACTGACCCTCCGACAGTGCGGCTCTCCCTCAGCACTGACCCTCCGACAGTGCGGCTCTCCCTCAGCACTGACCCTCTGACAGTGCGGCTCTCCCTCATCACTGACCCTCCGACAGTGCGGCTCTCCCTCAGTACTGACCCTCCGACAGTGCGGCTCTCCCTCAGCACTGACCCTCCGACAGTGTGGCTCTCCCTCAGCACTGACCCTCCGACAGTGCGGCACTCCCTCAGTACTGACCCTCCGACAGTGCAGCACTCCCTCAGCACTGACCCTCCGACAGTGCGGCACTCCCTCAGTACTGACCCTCTGACAGTGTGGCTCTCCCTCAGTACTGACCCTCCGACCGTGCAGCACTCCCTCAGTACTGACCCTCCGACAGTGCAGCCCTCCCTCAGCACTGTCCTCTGCCACTGCGGCGCTCCCTCAGCACTGACTTTCCGACAGTGCTACACTCCCTCAGCGCTGACCCTCCGACAGTGCGGCTCTCCCTCAGCACTGACCATCAGACAGTGCGGCTCTCCCTCAGCACTGATCCTCTGACAGTGTGGCTCTCCCTCAGCACTGACCCTCCAACATTGTGGCTCTCCCTCAGTACTGACCCTCCGACAGTGCGGCTCTCCCTCAGCACTGACCCTCCAACAGTGCAGCACTCCCTCAGCACTGACCCTCCGACAGGGCAGCAAACCCTCAGCACTGACGCTCCGACAGTGCGGCTCTTCCTCAGTACTGACTCTCCGACAGTGCAGCACTCCCTCAGTACTGACCCTCCGACAGTGCGGCTCTCCCTCAGTACTGACCCTCCGACAGTGCAGCACTCCCTCAGTACTGACCCTCTGACAGTGCGGCTCTCCCTCAGCACTGACCCTCCGACAGTGCAGCTCTCCCTCAGTACTGAACCTCCGACAGTGCTTCACTCCCTCAGTACTGACCCTCCGACAGTGCGGCACTCCCTCAGCACTGACCCTCTGACAGGGCAGCACTCCTTCAGCACTGACCCTCCGACAGTTCGGCACTCCCTCAGTACTGACCATCAGACAGTGCGGCCCTCCCTCAGTACTGACCCTCCGACAGTGTGGCTCTCCCTCAGCACTGTCCCTCCAACAGTGTGGCTCTCCCTCAGCACTGACCCTCCGACAGTGCGGCTCTCCCTCAGTACTGACCCTCCGACAGTGCGGCTCCCCCTCAGCACTGTCCCTCCGACAGTGCAGCACTCCCTCAGCACCGACCCTCCGAAAGTGCGGCTCTCCCTCAGCACTGACCCTCTGACAGTGCGGCTCTCCCTCAGTACTGACCCTCCGACAGTGCGGCTCTCCCTCAGTACTGACCCTCTGACAGTGCAGCGCTCCCTCAGTACTGACCCTCTGACAGTGCGGCACTCCCTCAGTACTGACCCTCCGACAGTGCGGCGCTCCCTCAGGACTGACCCTCCGACAGTGCGGCTCTCCCTCAGCACTGACCCTCCGACAGTGCAGCTCTCCCTCAGTACTGACCCTCTGACAGTGCGGTCTCCCTCAGCACTGACCCTCCGACAGTGCGGCACTCCCTCAGTACTGACCCTCTGACAGTGCGGTCTCCCTCAGCACTGACCCTCCGACAATGCGGCACTCCCCCGGTACTGACCCTCTGACAGTGTGGCTCTCCCTCAGCACTGACCCTCCGACAGTGCGGTTCTCCCTCAGTACTGACGCTCCGAAGTGTGGCTCTCCCTCAGTACTGACCCTCCAACAGTGCAGCACTCCCTCAGCACCGACCCTCCGAAAGTGCGGCTCTCCCTCAGCACTGACCCTCCGACAGTGCGGCTCTCCCTCAGCACTGACCCTCCGACAGTGCGACTCTCCCTCAGTACTGACCCTCCGACAGTGCGGCTCTCCCTCAGTACTGACCCTCTGACAGCGCGGCACACCCTCAGTACTGACCCTCCGACAGTGCGGCACT
The DNA here is from genome assembly GCF_017639515.1 of Carcharodon carcharias. Taxonomy (NCBI): domain Eukaryota; kingdom Metazoa; phylum Chordata; class Chondrichthyes; order Lamniformes; family Lamnidae; genus Carcharodon; species Carcharodon carcharias. Next base: position 247,035 of record NW_024470859.1, read on the forward strand.
CCCTCAGTACTGATCCTCCGACAGTGCGTCTCTCCCTCAGGACTGACCCTCCGTCAGTGCGGCTCTCCCTCAGTACTGACCCTCTGACAGTGCATCACTCCCTCAGCACTGACCCTCTGAAAGGGCAGCACCCCCTCAACACTGACCCTCCGACTGTGCAGCACTCCCTCAGTACTGACCCTCTGACAGTGCGGCTCTCACTCAGTACTGACCCTCCGACAGTGCAGCGCTCCCTCAGTACTGACCCTCTGACAGGGCAGCACTCCTTCAGCACTGACCCTCCGACAGTGCGGCATTCCCTCAGTACTGACCATCTGACAGTGCGGCGCTCCGTCAGTACTGACCCTCCGACAGTGCGGCTCTCCCTCAGCACTGTCCCTCCGACAGTGTGGCTCTCCCTCAGCACTGACCCTCCGACAGTGCGGCACTCCCTCAGCACTGACCCTCCGACAGTGCGGCACTCCCTCAGTACTGTCCCTCTGACAGTGCAGCGCTCCCTCAGTACTGACCCTCTGACAGTGCGGTCTCACTCAGTACTGACCCTCTGACAGTGCGGCACTCCCTCAGTACTGACCCTCTGACAGTGCGGTCTCCCTCAGCAATGACCCTCCGACAGTGCGGCACTCCCTCAGTACTGACCCTCTCACAGTGTGGCTCTCCCTCAGCACTGACCCTCCGACGGTGCGGTTCTCCCTCAGTACTGACCCTCCGACAGTGCGGCTCTCCCTCAGCACTGACCCTCCGACAGTGTGGCTCTCCCTCAGTACTGACCCTCCAACAGTGCAGCACTCCCTCAGCACCGACCCTCCGAAAGTGCGGCTCTCCCTCAGCACTGACCCTCCGACCTTGCGGCTCTCCCTCAGCACTGACCCTCTGACAGTGCGGCTCTCCCTCATCACTGACCCTCCGACAGTGTGGCTCTCCCTCAGTACTGACCCTCCGACAGTGCGGCGCTCCCTCAGCACTGACCCTCCAACAGTGCGGCTCTCGCTCAGTACTGACCCTCCGACAGTGCGGCTCTCCCTCAGTACTGACCATCTGACAGTGCGGCACTCCCTCAGTACTGACCCTCCGACAGTGCGGCACTCCCTCAGTACTGATCCTCCGACAGTGCGGCACTCCCTCAGCACTGACCCTCCGACAGTGCGGCACTCTCTCCGTACTGACCCTCTGACAGTGCGGCACTCCCTCAGTACTGACCCTCCGACAGTGCGGCTCTCCCTCAGGACTGACCCTCCGACAGTGCGGATCTCCCTCAGTACTGACCTTCCGAGAGTGCGGCACTCTCTCAGTAAAGACGCTCAGACAGTGGGGCACTCTCTCAGTACTGACACTCGACAGTGTGGCACTCCCTAAGGACTGACCCTCCGACAGTCCGCTCTTCCTCAGCACTGACCCTCCGACAGTGCGGCTGTCCCTCAGCACTGACCCTCTGACAGGGCAGCACTCCTTCAGTACTGACCCTCCGACAGTGTGGCTCTCCCTCAGCACTGACCCTCCGACAGTGCGGCTCTCCCTCAGCACTGACCCTCTGACAGTGCGGCTCTCCCTCATCACTGACCCTCCGACAGTGCGGCTCTCCCTCAGCACTGACCCTCCGACAGTGCGGCTCTCGCTCAGTACTGACCCTCCGACAGTGCGGCTCTCCCTCAGTACTGACCCTCTGACATTGCGGCACTCCCTCAGTACTGACCCTCCGACAGTGCGGCACTCCCTCAGTACTGACCCTCCGACAGTGTGGCTCTCCCTCAGTACTGATCCTCCGACAGTGCGGCACTCTCTCCGTACTGACCCTCTGACAGTGCGGCACTCCCTCAGTACTGACCCTCCGACAGTGCGGCTCTCCCTCAGGACTGACCCTCCGACAGTGCGGCTCTACCTCAGTACTGACCCTCCGACAGTGCGGCTCTCCCTCAGTACTGACCTTCCGAGTGTGCGGCACTCTCTCAGTAAAGACGCTCAGACAGTGGGGCACTCTCTCAGTACTGACACTCGACAGTGTGGCTCTCCCTCAGCAATGACCCTCCGACAGTGCGGCTCTCCCTCAGTACTGACCCTCCGACAGTGCGGCGCTCCCTCAGCACTGACCCTCCGACAGTCCGGCTCTCCCTCAGTACTGACCCTCCGACAGTGCGGCTCTCCCTCAGTACTGACCCTCTGACAGTGCGGCACTCCCTCAGTACTGACCCTGCGACAGTGCGGCACTCCCTCAGTACTGATCCTCCGACAGTGCAGCAATCCCTCAGCACTGACCCTCCCACAGTGCGGCACTCTCTCCGTACTGACCCTCTGACAGTGCGGCACTCCCTCAGTACTGACCCTCCGACAGGTCGGCTCTCCCTCAGGACTGACCCTCCGACAGTGCGGCTCTCCCTCAGTACTGACCCTCCGACAGTGCGGCGCTCCCTCAGCACTGACCCTCCGACCTTGCGGCTCTCCCTCAGCACTGACCCTCTGACAGTGCGGCTCTCCCTCATCACTGACCCTCCGACAGTGTGGCTCTCCCTCAGTACTGACCCTCCGACAGTGCGGCGCTCCCTCAGCACTGACCCTCCAACAGTGCGGCTCTCGCTCAGTACTGACCCTCCGACAGTGCGGCTCTCCCTCAGTAATGACCATCTGACAGTGCGGCACTCCCTCAGTACTGACCCTCCGACAGTGCGGCACTCCCTCAGTACTGATCCTCCGACAGTGCGGCACTCCCTCAGCACTGACCCTCCGACAGTGCGGCACTCTCTCCGTACTGACCCTCTGACAGTGCGGCACTCCCTCAGTACTGACCCTCCGACAGTGCGGCTCTCCCTCAGGACTGACCCTCCGACAGTGCGGCTCTACCTCAGTACTGACCCTCCGACAGTGCGGCTCTCCCTCAGTACTGACCTTCCGAGAGTGCGGCACTCTCTCAGTAAAGACGCTCAGACAGTGGGGCACTCTCTCAGTACTGACACTCGACAGTGTGGCACTCCCTAAGGACTGACCCTTCGACAGTCCGCTCTTCCTCAGCACTGACCCTCCGACAGTGCGGCTGTCCCTCAGCACTGACCCTCTGACAGGGCAGCACTCCTTCAGTACTGACCCTCCGACAGTGTGGCTCTCCCTCAGTACTGACCCTCCAACAGTGCAGCACTCCCTCAGCACCGACCCTCCGAAAGTGCGGCTCTCCCTCAGCACTGACCCTCCGACAGTGCGGCTCTCCCTCAGCACTGACCCTCTGACAGTGCGGCACTCCCTCAGTACTGACCCTGCGACAGTGCGGCACTCCCTCAGTACTGATCCTCCGACAGTGCAGCAATCCCTCAGCACTGACCCTCCGACAGTGCGGCACTCTCTCCGTACTGACCCTCTGACAGTGCGGCACTCCCTCAGTACTGACCTCCGACAGGTCGGCTCTCCCTCAGGACTGACCCTCCGACAGTGCGGCTCTCCCTCAGTACTGACCCTCCGACAGTGCGGCTCTCCCTCAGTACTGACCTTCCGAGAGTGCGGCACTCTCTCAGTAAAGACACTCAGACAGTGCGGCACTCTCTCAGTGCTGACACTCGGACAGTGTGGCACTCTCTAAGGACTGACCCTCCGACAGTGTGGCTCTCCCTCAGTACTGACCCTCCGACAGTGCGGCTCTCCCTCAGTACTGACCTTCCGAGAGTGCGGCACTCTCTCAGTAAAGACCCTCAGACAGTGCGGCACTCTCTCAGTACTGACACTCGGACAGTGTGGCACTCCCTAAGGACTGACCCTCCGACAGTGCGGCTCTTCCTCAGCACTGACCCTCCGACAGTGCGGCTGTCTCTCAGCACTGACCCTCTGACAGGGCAGCACTCCTTCAGCACTGACCCTCCGACTGTGTGGCTCTCCCTCAACAGTGACACTCTGACGGTGCAGCACTCCCTCAGCACTGACCCTCCGACAGTGCGGCTCTCCCTCAGCACTGACCCTCCGACAGTGCGGCTCTCCCTCAGCACTGACCTCCAACAGTGCGGCGCTGCCTCAACACTGACCCTCCGACAGTTCGGCTCTCCCTCAGTACTGACCCTCCGAAAGTGCGGCTCTCCTTCAGCACTGACCCTCCGACAGTGCGGCTCTCCCTCAGTACTGACCTTCCGAGAATGCTGCACTCTCTCAGTAAAGACACTCAGACAGTGCGGTACTCTCTCAGTACTGACACTCGGACAGTGTGGCACTCCCTAAGGACTGACCCTCCGACAGTGCGGCTCTTCCTCATCACTGACCCTCCGACAGTGCGGCTGTCCCTCAGCACTGACCCTCTGACAGGGCAGCACTCCTTCAGCACTGACCCTCCGACTGTGTGGCTCTCCCTCAACAGTGACACTCTGACAGTGCAGCACTCCCTCAGCACTGACCCTCGGACAGTGCGTTCTCCCTCAGTACTGACCCTCTGACAGTGCGGCACTCCCTCAGTACTGACCCTTCAACAGTGCGGCACTCCATCAGTACTGATCCTCCGACAGTGTAGCGCTCCCTCAGTACTGACCCTCTGACAGTGCGGCAGTCCCTCAGTACTGACCCTCCGACAGTGCGGCACTCCCTCAGCACTGACCCTCCGACAGTGCGGCACTCTCTCAGTACTGACCCTCTGACAGTGCGGCTCTTCCTCAGTACTGACCCTCAGACAGTGCAGCACTCCCTCAGTACTGACCCTCTGACAGTGCAGCACTCCCTCAGCACTGACCCTCGGACAGTGCGGCTCTCCCTCAGTACTGACCTTCTGAGAGTGCGGCACTCCCTCAGTACTGACCCTTCAGCAGTGCGGCACTCCCTCAGTACTGATCCTCCGACAGTGTAGCGCTCCCTCAGTACTGACCCTCTGACAGTTCGGCACTCCCTCAATACTGACCCTCTGACAGTGCGGCACTCCCTCAGCACCGACCCACCGACAGTGCGGCACTCTCTCAGTACTGACCCTCCAACAGTGCAGCACTACCTCAGCACCGACCCTCCGAAAGTGCGGCTCTCCCTCAGCACTGACCCTCCGACAGTGCGGCTCTCCCTTAGCACTGACCCTCCGACAGTGCGGCTCTCCCTCAGCACTGACCTTCGACAGTGCGGCTCTCCCTCAGTACTGACCATCCGACAGTGCGGCGCTCCCTCAGCATTGACCCTCCGACAGTGCGGCGCTCCCTCAGCACTGACCCTCCGACAGTACGGCTCTCCCTTAGTACTGACCCTCCGACAGTGCGGCTCTCCCTCAGTACTGACCCTCCGACAGTGCGGCGCTCCCTCAGCACTGACCCTCCGACAGTGCGGCTCTCCCTCAGTACTGACCCTCTGACAGTGCAGCACTCCCTCAGCACTGACCCTCGGACAGTGCGTTCTCCCTCAGTACTGACCCTCTGACAGTGCGGCTCTCCCTCATCACTGACCCTCCGACAGTGTGGCTCTCCCTCTGTACTGACCCTCCGACAGTGCGGCGCTCCCTCAGCACTGACCCTCCAACAGTGCGGCTCTCGCTCAGTACTGACCCTCCGACAGTGCGGCTCTCCCTCAGTACTGACCATCTGACAGTGCGGCACTCCCTCAGTACCGACCCTCCGACAGTGCGGCACTCCCTCAGTACTGATCCTCCGACAGTGCGGCACTCCCTCAGCACTGACCCTCCGACAGTGCGGCATCTCTCCGTACTGACCCTCTGACAGTGCGGCACTCCCTCAGTACTGACCCTCTGACAGTGCGGCACTCCCTCAGGACTGACCCTCCGACAGTGCGGCTCTACCTCAGTACTGACCCTCCGACAGTGCGGCTCTCCCTCAGTACTGACCTTCCGAGAGTGCGGCACTCTCAGTAAAGACGCTCAGACAGTGGGGCACTCTCTCAGTACTGACACTCGACAGTGTGGCACTCCCTAAGGACTGACCCTTCGACAGTCCGCTCTTCCTCAGCACTGACCCTCCGACAGTGCGGCTGTCCCTCAGCACTGACCCTCTGACAGTGCGCACTCCCTCAGTACTGACCCTCCGACAGTGTGGGCTCTCCCTCAGTATGACCCTCCGACAGTGCGGCACTCCCTCAGTACTGACCCTCGACAGTGCGGCTCTCCCTCAGTACTGACCCTCCGACAGTGCGGCTCTCCTCAGCACTGACCCTCCGACAGTGCGGCGCTCCCTCAGCACTGACCCTCCAACAGTGCGGCTCTCCCTCAGCACTGACACTCCGACAGTGCGGCTCTCCCTCAGCACTGACGCTCCGACAGTGCGGCTCTCCATCAGTACTTACCCACTGACAGTGCTGAACTCCCCCAGTACTGAACCTCCGACAGTGCGGCTCTCCCTCAGTACTGACCCTCCGACAGTGCGGCTCTCCCCCAGTACTGACCCTCCAAAAGTGCGGCTCTCCCCCAGTACTGACCCTCTGACAGTGCGGCACTTCTCAGTACTGACCCTCGACAGTGCGGCACTCCTCAGTACTGACCCTCCGACAGTGTGGCACTCTCTAAGGACTGACCACTCCGACAGTGTGGCTCTCCCTCAGTACTGACCCTCCGACAGTGCCGCTCTCCCTCAGTACTTACCTTCCGAGAGTGCGGCACTCTCTCAGTAAAGACCCTCCGACAGTGCGGCACTCCCTCAGCACTGACCCTGACAGTGCGGCACTCCCTCAGTACTGACCCTCCGACAGTGCGGCTCTCCCTCGCACTGACCCTCCGACAGTGCGGCTCTCCCTCAGCATGACCCTCTGACAGTGCGGCACTCCTTCAGTACTGACCCTCCGACAGTGTGGCTCTCCCTCAACACTGACCCTCTGACAGTGCGGCTCTCCCTCAGCACTGACCCTCCGACAGTGCGGCTCTCCCTCAGTACTGACCCTCCGACAGTGCGGCTCTCCTCAGTACTGACCTCTGACAGGACGGAGGCCTCCCCTTGCACTGACCCTCCGACAGTGCGGCTCTCCCTCAGTACTGACCCTCCGACAGTGCGGCTCTCCCTCAGTACTGACCCTCGACAGTGGGGCACTCCCTCAGTATGACCTCCGACAATGCTGGCGCTCTCTCTCAGTACTACTGTAACTAGCAGTGCGGTACTCTCTCAGTACTGACCCTCCGACAGTGTGCGGCACTCCCTCATACTGACCCTCAGGACAGTGGGCTCTCCCTCAGCACTGACCCTCCGACAGTGCGGCGTCCCTCAGCACTGACCCTCTGACAGTGCAGCTCTCCCTCAGCACTGACCTCGACAATGCGGCTCTCCCTCAACAGTGACCCTCCTGACAGTGCAGCACTCCTCAGCACTGACCCTCTGACATTGCGGTTCTCCCTCAGTATGACCCTCTGACAGTGCGGCACTCCCTCAGTACTGACCTTCAACACAGTGCGGCTCTCCTCAGTAGATCCCTCCGACAGTGTCAGCGCTCCCTCCGTACTGACCTCTGACAGTGCGGCTCTTCCCTCATTACTGACCCTCCGACAGGCGGCGCTCCCTCAGCAC